>NW_027282403.1:0-22608 GCF_046629955.1 Centroberyx affinis | reverse complement strand
GTGTGTATTTTTGTATTTCATATCGTGAGAATTCCCCTAAATGGGATAATAAAGTACACTTTTTTTCTGTGTCACATGTACAGTACTGTGCAAAAGTCCATATGTCAAAGAAATCCATAAAGCGAAGATGCTTTCAAAAAGAATGAAATGAAACGTTTCTGAATATGAAAAATTTACAATAAACAGCAGACACACTAATGCAGAAAACAAATAAACATCGAAGACTTCTAAGAAATGTATATAAAAAATCTAGGGTGCCTAAGACTTTTCGCACAGTACTGTATTTCCCCGAATATGAAAAACACACACCTCGAATTTTGTGACCTTATATATATGTATTTATGCGTTATGTCTGATCTAGTATGATGAGCTACATTTTTCATCAAGCCCTTTAGAAACATGATGCCTGTTGCGACAGAATACCTAATGACAGACTTGGCCTAATCACAAACAGATCATGGTATAATAAGGACGGGGCATTGCGGCTGAAAAGTATGCTGCATCTGTTTTCCCACTGGAGACTGAGGCTTTTTTGTTTTTTCAGAACTGTATTAGGGCGAGATTCATAAGCCTTCGCCCCTATTTCGAACAGGACTGCACTCAATCTTTTTAAGGCACACCTACACAGCACTACAAATCCAGGTTGTTATTATGTCCTGGTGCCACTGCGGGGGTTTTTTCGAGCTCCAAATATATAAGCCTGTTTGTCTCCGCGGAAATCCAGGAATTCATTTGGGTGATTATTCCTATCTTCGGCGGGTCCCTTCAGTTTTTTTTTTTTTTTTTTTCGCACAGCCCCGGATTCTGGCGCCGTATTACTCGCGTTGTTCTTGGCCGCCGTACACAAAAAACTCCCAGGTATAGGCTCTGGTGGTACCACCGTACCACCAGAGGCTCTGTTGAAAAGGAATCGCTAATCAGGGGCTGGCGGGGGGTGGGGGGGTGTGTGTGGAGAAGGATGCGGCAGCAGAGGAGGTCCACTCTGTCAGCGTCATTTGATCACCAGCAAAACGAAACATACTCCAGTTTGTACTTTTTTTTTTACACTGTTGGGAAAGCTCCCCAGTGTGTGTGTGTGTGTGTGTGTGGGGGGGGGGGGGGGGCACTCGGAATAGTCTAGTTTGGGACAATATGCATTTGACACAAAATAGTGGCAACACATATTCACGAAACATGTCGTATTGAAAAGTAGCACAGATGTGTGTTGTCCCAAAACAGTCACATGGATGCGTTGGAAGTAGCACATCCATTTAAGTGTGTGTGTGTGTGTGTGTGTGTGTGTGTGTGTGTGTGTGTGTGTGTGTGTGCATACAGTATTCTGCATCATGATATATTACCTCCTCACGAGACATTTCTGTTGGATCTCTGCTCTAATTCTATGGCACTCGTTTGTGTGGCAGTATATCGTTCTGTTAAACTCTGAATTGGGCCTCCACAGCAGTGGTTCTCAATGTGGGGTCCGGGGACCACCAGGGGTCCTCGAGGGGCTTCCAGGGGGTCCCCAGAAAATTGACGAATTGTTAAACTTCAGCATTATTTCACTTACAAGAAGGGAACACAATTAGAGAATGTAGAAGAATGACTAGTTTGATCATAGTTTCACTGTTATCTCTCTACCTACAATACAGATAGACATGGAATTCTGGACAAAATCATATCTGACAATAAAAATATTCTCAGATTTGGGGCTGAGAGGCAAAATCTCATCAGATGGGGGTCTGTGGCTCTAGTGGGGACTACAGTAGGGGTCCTTGATATGAAAAAAGTTGAGAATCACTGTATATGAATGCTCACCTTGGATTATGGCACAAGGGACAATAACATCATATCCTGTGTATTGATAAATACTAGCTTACAGTTAGGTAATAAGGTAATAATTTCATTAGATCTCTGTGTATTTTGGCTATGTAATTACTATATACTCTATGTATTTTTTGAGTATCCTGGTTACCATGTACATACCTATATATGCCTATTCACTGCACTCCAAAAGCGGAGTTTCACCTGTCCTATGTACTTGTGGTGACATCACATACCAGGGGACAGTGAAGCCTATACATAGGATGAATGAACAGGTGGTTCTACTTTTAATTTGACCTGATGAAGATTGAAACCAAGCGCCCACTGTAATAGTGCATATAGTTAACTCTTAGCTTGTGTCAATTACAGGCCACTGTAATTTAAGGGGATTTTAAAGGTTCTATTGATGTTGTTGCAATTCCTACATGTTGCCAATAGAGGCCGACAAAGCTCATAGATTGCTCAATGCCCCTTTAAGAGAAATATACATAGAAGTATTAAAATATATATTGAGATTTGTATTGAAACAAGCCTGCCGGACTCTCCACATGAACAATTTAACATCACTAGTGAGAAAAAAAAAACCCTGGACCTTGGCTACTCTTGTTTGCAACAAACCCTTTAACTTCAGAGTGTCCCGGCTTCAATCGACAGCAGATAAAGTAAAAAAAAAAAAAAAAAGGCTTTGAAATGGTAGAAGGCCTCTCCTCTCCCTTTGTTTCAATGGTGCGGCTCCAGCTCTTTGATTGGACCGCTTTTTCGCGCCGCGCATCCGACAAGCCGAGCAGCATCCCTGAACTTCCTCTTTTCATCTCTTCACCCTTTCAGCGCGCACTCGTTTCAGAGGCTATCTCGCTTCTTTTTGTCGTTTCTTTTTTTTTAGCGATAGTCTTCACCTCGCCCCCCTTTTACCTGCCTTCTTCGGCTGTAGCCCCCCCGAGATGTGAACGGGAAACCGAGAACGCGATACAGATCACAACGGATCTTATGAGCCACGTTCTTTTTTTTACTCTATCATGGCGCGCTCCCAGAGGAACTCGACTGTCCAGAGGCTCTGCGCAACTTAGATCACAAGGCTTCTCTGTGATTCCGAGCTTTGATACGCACTCCAGCCGTCAGCAAACCCCAACTCCGTGGCGGTTCACAGGAGAGAGAGAGAGAGAGTGATAATGATGTGAAAAATCGAGGGTGTAGATTTAGAGCTGCTGCTTGCCTTGGCCTTATCTAGAGAGCCTGGGGGCCAGGCGTTGGGCTTTCCCCTTTATACAATCCCCATTGGATCAGTCCTTACCACAAACAAAATAAATAAATCAGAGCCAAGTACCCAGGAGCGAAGTGTCTGTGTGGGCGACCCCCCCTATTTTAAGATACATTATGAGGACAAGGTTTGGGAAGGATTGGCTTTTCTTTCCCTCTCTCTGTCTGCAAGCCTCCCCCCTACTTTGCTTCACTCTCTATCCTCACTTTCACTACTTTATTCCCTCCTCATCCTTCCTTCCTTTCCCTCTTTTCTCCATTTTCCTCTTCTCCCAGCAAAAGGCGGTTCGTAATTAATTCTCGGCAAAAGCTCTACCTCGCAGAAGTGCCGTTGTTTTTTCCCCGAGCTAAAACCCTAAAGAGCTTGTACTCTTTTGACAGTTACAGTATGTCAGTGGCGTAGTCTGTCTGGGTTTAAATGTCCCCCACCCGTCTTCAGATGTGTTTGTCGAGCCGGGCTTGTGACAGCGTCTTCGGCGAATGTCAAATAAAAAGCGTCCTAAGTTCAGTCGTGACGATCGCTACTCGGAGGCTTTGTTCTGCTAAAGTGCTTTCTAAACAACTCCGGAGCGCCGACACACACGAACACGCCGAGAGCACAACCTAACAAAGCACAAATACGGGGCTTTTTTCCGGCTTGAAAAATGGCCCCGGCGTTTTCCCGCAGCGGCCTGGTTGTCGGAACAGGTGGAGCTGTGGTATGAATCCAGATCTTCGCCGGGAAGATAAGATACACCGCTCCTGTATCTGTGGGCAGCATCTCTCATGCAGGCAGACGCGTACATATGGCTGGGCTTTTTAACCGCCCCGCAATGATAAGTAGGCCGACAGCAGCTTTGCAGTCCCACACACCCGTCTGAATGCTAATGAGGATGCCGGCGCAATCAGAGCGGCTTCCCGAGCTCCAGCGGTGAGCTGCGAGTGGCCGGAGCATTCTGACGCTAATTTAATTTAATCCTGACCTCCTTTTTCCTCCTCCTCCTCCTCTGCCCCCCCTGATGAGCGATGGGGTGTGTTTAAGTGTTCGTTTGCTACCTAGGGTGGGAAAAGCCTTTCAGAACCCCCCACCCCCACTCCACATCCACCCCCTAATCATTGTGTGAGTGTGTGTGTGTGTGTGTTTGTGAATGTTCATAGAGCTGCATATGCAAGCCCTGATGTTTGTGGCACAGTGTGTATTGTATGAATTTAGAGAGTAACTAAACCCCAAAGCCAAATCTGGTGAAGCCTGACACCTAATGGTGAAAAGTAGGGTACTGAACTGGCCACCTGCTATTGGCTGGTCTTTGGTACCACCTGTTGTACTCTATAGAAGGTGATATTACCTGGCACCAAAGACCAGCCAATAGCAGATGGCTAGTTCAGTACCCTACTTCTCACTATTAGATGTCAGGCTTCACCACATATTTGGGTTTGGGGTTTAGTTACTCTTTAAACAAAACATGAATCTTTACCTCAATGGATAGAGCAAGGCACTAACACAGCCAGGATAGTGATTCCCACTGGGCCACCAGTGCTAAAAATGTATGAACTCATGGTACTGTAAGGGGTTTTGGATAAAAGCATCCACCAAATGGCATATGTTATGTTACCGTATGATCATGTCGTTTGCAGGGTTTCCACAGGTCATGGATTTTCTGGAATATTATGGACTTCAGAGAGGTGTACTCCAGGCAGAGAAAGTAAATGAATCGGATAAACTCAGGGAATTTGATCCATTTCTCTGGGGGAAGTCAGGGGATGTTACGAATGAGTCTGTTACGAACACTTGTTTCACACATTTGTTGCATTAGATGGAGGACTCAGGTGTTTTTCTGCACAGCAAGCCCAGCTGTAATGAAAACCAGGTTGGAATCCGGCATTAGCAAACTAGGAACCTCTGTCTCAGTCATGGAAAGCCATGGGAAAAATCATGGAGTTTTACATCAGGGCCGCCGCGGGAACCCTCGGTTTGAAGCGTGTCTGCATGTGCGCGCATTCGTGTGTATAACTCTGTGTGTGTGTGTGTGTGTGTGTTCCCATTACGTGTGTGAGCCTTATTGCCTCTTCCCCTCCATCTATCCTCGGTGACGTGGCTCAGCAGAAAACAGATGGCGTTTTGGGAGGGGTTCCAGAGTGCCACTTCCTACTGTGCCCCGGTGGCGCTGTCATCGCGCTGGCATGGCCGCCGTCTTAATCAGGGCCTTAACGGATGCCACTTCACACCTGCACACTGTCGCTCAGCCAGAAAGCGCTGACACCGCCGCCGCCGCCGATGATGATGATGAGGGGTGATGATGGCGACGCCGGGGCCAGAAGGCTAGCTGATGGCTCGTCTTCGGTGAGACTTGCCTGGAGAGGAGAAACGGCGTCCAAACGTCTCTGGGAAGGGAATCAAAGTGGGGGAATGGCAGCCAGCTGGTTTCAAAAACTGCTTGCGGTCTGATAGTCCTGTATTTATATTCCGTAAATATACATGGAGGTCACGTCACCACCAGAAAATATGGAATCCCATTTTATCTGTGTTCTATTATCCATATTCAAGACGCACTTTTATGTTATTTTCCCTCTGTGAACATTTTCCCCTGTGACGTTTCCGCCTGTTTTGCTCCGGTATTCCTTTGTGTATTCTTGTAATCTTTAGGGATTTATAATATGAAACCCACCGTCACATGTCCTCTTCAGCTCAAAGCATGTGAACACACTGTAAATCAGAGTCACCTTCAGCTCCACATTTCACTGTATGCGAATGGCATTACGCTTTCCTTATTTAAAACTGTCTGGCCACATCTGTCTAAGCTCTTTCCCCTGCCGTCCATAGCTAATTGCATTTCAAAGGCTCTTTATTAGCAGACTCAGCAGGTGTACAATGTATTTCTGGATCACAGTATTGAATCAATATCAGCTTTTAGACTTTATATCGCCTCTTATAATAATTACTGTACACGTTTATGCAGAGTCAGTCTGCTGCCTCGCTTTTACTCTTTATTATGTTAGGGAGTACGGGTGCTGTAACTCTCATTCTGAGCACAACAACCCATCAATAGCATCAAATATTTATCGTCTTACCTGCCTTCCATCAAAGCTATCGGCTGCCTTTGTCTGTCTTTGCCCTGAGGTAAGCAATACATTGTCAGAAAAGTGGGAGTCGAGAGAAAAGTCTATTATTTTTATTCCTGCTCTCTATATATCTGCACTATAGACATATATATATATATATAACCTCGCCAATGCCAAGAGAACTTTTAAGTCCGCAAATGAGCTAAACCCCCCTGAACCTTTATTGAATTCCAAAACAGAGCCCTTGTCCGTCGTTTTGATTGCAATCAACTGTTCAGAGAGCAGGGGCTATGACATTATGCCCAGCTTTTTCTTCTCCCTCTGTCCGCCCCATCGGTCGTTATTTGATTTCCAGCAGTTGGTTACAGACAGCTAATCTGCCCGGGCTGGCTCTGCACCGAGAGCCGGGGCCGTGGCAGGAATGACAAAGACAGTGATAAGCTCACGATGGCAGGAGGGAGGGCTGGAACGCGGCGGTGGCCTCGCGAGACGGCGGTTGAGTCGGCCGCCACTAATCATCAAGCAATTAGGTTCGGCAAGAGGAGGGGGGGAGGGGGGGGAGGGGGGGGAGGCGACGGCCGGCGAGGAGCCCGCCGGCGAGCCGAGCAGGCAGAGCATGAGTCGGAGCGAGAGAGGCATGGAAGGATGAGGAGATAGCGGGGTCGATCTGCTGAGAGAATCAGAGTGTTTTTCGAAATCTGCAGTCCGTTTGCTTTGGTCCAAATCAGGGGAGTCAGGAGTGGCTGCTTTGGTTCAGTTAGGCCTCACACAGTAAAACTTCAAGCAACCCATGATTTATCAACAAAAGTCAGTTCCTTCACAGATCGGAAAGTTAGTGCAGGGATTTGGTCCAAGGATTCTCTGCCGGGGAAACTTCCGGGCAAGTTCCATGAAATGAGCACAAACTCTGAAACGTAGACTATATGTTGTGGACGTAAGTTATGTGAAGATTCCATTCCTCCACCATGAAAGGACTATGTGACAATAACACAAATTGGACACGCCGTTTTCAAGTGTTCCTCATGTGAAGCGGTTATCTAATGGTCATATTTAGGCAACTACAACAACTTTGGTCAAGCTTATATGTAACTTAAACAACTTTGGTCAAGGTTACAGCTAAGGTTAGACAACTGAAACTATTTGGTTGAAGTTAAGACAAAGTTTTGGTCTTAGTGAAATAAGAAAAATGTTCTCTCACAGCAGAGAACTTCTTGGTATGAGTTGGGAATTGATCCCTAGCTGTCAGAGTTGAAGGTAAAGGTATATGCAGCATCCACCAACGGCAAACTAATACTCGTTTCTAGATGCGTCTCGCAATCCTCTCGTGATAGGGAAACATATTTCTCTCACTTTCCATGCATGAGTACATCGTTTGTATTTTAAGACATCGTGCTCGTTTCATGAAAAGTCGGCGGGGATCGCATTCGGATCACGTTCTCGGGCCAAACAAAAGCACCCAGGTTGGTTTGGAAACGTCCCAAGAACGTACCTGTCAACAAGGGCTCGGTCCAATTGGTTCGGTCTGCGCCCGAGCGCGATTGCTGTGTTCTCATGAGCCCAAATGAACCCAACAAAGGGGAAAACCGCTCCAGGGTTCAAAATAACTGCTCTAAACCAACTAGGTGTAGTCGGACTGAAAGAAAGTTGAGACGCACTGCAGTAAAGAAAAGGTACTGTGAGAGAGAGAGGGAGAGAGGTTGGACTTTTCTGTGGCAGAAAAAGAGAGGTCTCTCCTTTCCAATCTGATTCTGTCTCCTTTGGAAGACGGACTTTAACTGATGATCCTCTGACAACAATGGCTGTGTTACGTGCCTGTACTTACACTGGCATGCTGCATAAATAGCCTCCTTTAACTCCGGTCCCAGAGCTTTTTATATTCGCTTGTTTTGATGCCACGAGAAGTTATCTTTAAATGCCATCATCTTGATGGCTGGATCCGGGAGACGCTCCAACAGTTCTTTTGAAATGTAATATTCTGGCACATCAAAAGTCTCTAGATAAACGTCGACCCAAAGAAAAAACATATGCTCCCAGCCTGGAGGAAAAAAGCACACGCTTCCAGCTTTAAAGGCTCAGTGAGGTACTTAATAATAAGTAAGTAAGTAGGGAAGTAATTAAAAATGTAACACAATCACTACTAAAACCATAGATGTTCCCCCTGACCACTCTCTTCTAATGTGATTAAAGGGAGAACTCTATTCCCCTGCTTTCAAACAAGCTGTTGTCCCATCGCATTAAAGCAACCCAAAGCCTCGGCAGCACTGTTTGCTCGCATCCTTTTTTCAACAGCCAACAATGTGAGAGAATTACTCAAAGGAGAAATGTGCTATCTGGATATTGTTGTTTGTTTTGTGTGCTTTCGCAGTGATTCTGCTATTCCCCACAATGCAGTGGCTTCGTGTACACTGTAGAGGAATCCTACAATCAAATGTGATTGTGCCAATATGCATACACACTACAGTGTTTTGTTTTAAGGTCTATATACATGGTGATAAATGGGTATTCATAGCATAATTGCAAGGCTTGTTCACATGCATTCATGTACAAGCTGCTTTGTGATCTATACAGTGGATTTACATGTTTCATTTTGGTTCATTTAATGTAACACTTTCTTCCAGTATACATTGCAGGTATGTACAACTGTGCAGAATTTCAAATGAGCACAGTTGCTTTTCGACATAACGTGCATCACTGTACATTTTGAGAAATCCTCCTCCGATCAAGTTGAAGATGGGATCCAAGTACCTTTTTATAAACGAGGTCCCCGAGGTGCTGCAGCCTGATTGAATTCCTAATGTTTTACAGGGTCTAATTAATTGCTGCTCCCTCCACCCATTGAGTTTAACAGCCAGTTTTTACCGTTCAGAGACTCACAGATGAGAGCAGTTAAATGTTCGAGGAGGGCTGCATGTACATCTACTCCGGTACATATGCCAGCACAGAACATTTAGCACTCCTGAACTAAATGAGACATCATCTCATTAACCGAGTTGGATGACAGAAATTTGTAATGTCCATTGGTAGAGTTTGGGGTTTGGTTATTTATCATTTATCACTTTTTTTTTTTTTAAATTGATGACCTAAGATTTCAAAAGTGCTGCAATGATGGTGGGCCTTCCATCAAGATTCCATTGATCCTTCCCAATTCATTATAACATTATATAGACGTCCCAATGCTCGAAATCTCCAAATTTCCAAATGCCTCAGTTCTGTTTTGAATCTTTCTCACCAAGTAGCATTAGTTGCCACAGTGGCTATTGAAAACTCATTGAAACATGCAGAGGAAATGTCCTGGTGACTAACCCACACAGCCCTGCCTATATTTAATTCACCCGTGGCTCAGCCTTTCCTCCCTTTCTCCTCTCTTTCTCGCTCTCCTCTTCTTCTTCATGTTCTCTCGGTACACGCCCTGTATCTCCATCTCCATTTACTCTCCCTATCTGCAATCGGCACACCTTAATGAATAAAGAGCACCAGTCCTCTTGTATTTTAATCAAATACATTATGGTTTTGCCATGACTCAGTGCTTACCGCCGCAAGCCCGCAGAGAACATATTAAAAACCATCTGATAATTTCTAAAGCATGCGTGCATTTCACACTCTGTCTAATGTATTCATGTAGATTATCTCCTCTTCCCCTATTTGCCTCTTTTACGCTGCCTGATGGCACGTACTGTACCATTTGACAAATTAAAACTTTTTTTGCTTAGGTGTAAGATTTTCTTTCAGATCAAAACCAATTCCATTAGTTAATGGTGGCTGTTATATTAGCAATGTGCCTTGCGCAGGTAGCAATACTTCAGCCTAATAGCTGCACATATAGTAAGGGAAGAGTTCTTCTTGTAATGAGGGGCAATTTGCTCTATTGATCTGTGTGCTCAGTTGATGATGATTGTTGTGTTTTCTCATTACCGGCATGTTACTGTTGTTTCCTATCACTGTACCTGGCCCAATACTACCGAACCCCCCAGACAGACAACAATCTCTTTTATGACTTGTTTACTTTCATGAAGCGATTACCTCTAATGTGGTGGTGCGTTGCGATCATCACTACCTGTTACGGGAGGACCGGTGCACAGTGCAATTGCCCTCTTCGGCTCCATCGTCGGTGGAAGCTCCTCGGAACAAATTAAAAGCTTAGGCTGCTTGGACCAAATGAGTTATATTGGTGGTGGTTACAGGAGAAGCAACGCCATGTTATATGGCATGGAGATGAGTCTGGCAAGGACGGGACTTTGTAATTTGCACTGATGAACGCAGAGAAGATTCTGTCTCCCTCCCACTCTGCCATTCTCACTCTTTCTCTCTTCCACTCTCAGAAACACTGTGAGGACTTTTCTTCTCCCCTGCTTCCTTCCTTCCCACCTCTTCCCACCTAATGTTCTGTCTACTCTTGAGGGAGCAGCATGATCAGAGCTCCACTGCACCTCACACACATGCATGCATACACACACACACACACACACACACATATACAGACTAACAATGCATCCCTCCATACTGCTGATTGCCGTGATGTATCCTCCCAAGATCTAAAACATGTTGTCTGTTTGTGGGAACACTGTGCTAACGATGTGCGTTGTAAAGCGTCGTGTCGGCTGTCAGGTGGATCTTTGATGCTTGTTTTCTGCTTGATTTAGGCGCTTTGTTGATATCTGTATCAATCCCTGTTCGCAGCTCCTTCTGTCTTTCTGATGTGCCTTGATCCAGCGCACTTGTTGTGATGAGTAGAAATAGCCGCTAGTAGATGTGCAGACATTCTTGTGTGTGTGTGTGTGTTTTCCTGTATATGCGCATGCTTCCAATCAGCCTCTACAAAGCCTCTCAAAATTGGCTTCAGCTCCCATTAAGAGTGAGACAAAAATTTGATGAAACTTTAGGGAACTTTGTAGGGAAATTGAGTCATGGCAGCAGCAAAAGTAATAGGATCTAAGAAGATAGAGTATATATAGAATATAAGCACAAAAATAGAATAGAAAATAAGCAATAATAACAATAAAAGTAAAATATATATACAGTACTGTGCAAAAGTTTTAGGCACCCCAGATTTTGTATATAAATTTCTTAGAAGTCTTAGATGTTTATTTGTTTTCTGTATCAGTAGACTGCTGTTTATTGTACATTTTTGATATTCAGAAACTTTTCATTTCATTAGTTTTGAAATCATCTTCACTTTATGGATATCTTTGACATACGCCTAAGACTTTTGCACAGTACTGTATATATAATATAAACAATTAAAAACAATTCATAATAATAAGAATAGAAACAATTATGGGGTTATATAAACATATGCAGTATACTCAACACATGTTAAGTAAACTGTGGTAGGGTAATATGGAGTATGGATTATTTGCATTTATGAGTTTACTTAAAATTGTTACTTACTGTTACTTATAGCCGTTACTTAGAGATCTTACTAACACTCTCAATTAAAGGTGCATAAATACGATTTATAGAGTCCCTTAGCAAAATGACCATAATGTCCCATAGGAAAATGACTATAATATATCTATTGGGGTTGATAGGGCTGTTGATCAATACCAATGACTCATTGGTTACTTGGCTTGGAGAAAAGTCCTATCAATGTTGTTGCAATTCCTACTGGTCACCAATAGAGGTTGACAAAGTTAATAGACATACCGCCCCTTTAAATATGCACTACTAAACATGAAGCATAAGTGTGTCTAAACATGACATTCTAGACATATCATTACATGAAATAGTTGAGCTATTATGGAAAGTATGGGTATATATGCGGGACATTAGATCCGTTGTCAAACAGTTGCAGGGCAATATAGATAATGCTGTCAACTAAAGAAATTAAAGTGCACCAAAGCATTTCCTGATGTGATTCCTGCAGTCATTAATATAGATGAATGTGGAGATGTGAGGTACGTCGGACAGCTCAGTGACTTTTGGTTGATTACACTACAGCAGCCAGGTTCACCTCAGCACAGCGTACAAGCAGACAGAGTACAAAAGCCGGTGATCTTCCGCGGCGCGTTCTTCGGCGAGAACGGAAACATGAACCCCGCAACTTGCTTGTAATAATTACTTCAGTTCTCGCCGAAGTGTCGAGATTCAAAGAATAATGAAAAAGCAGATTGGAATACAGCGCTTGTGCTTTGTTTGCAACCTTTCCACCACACTGACTTTGACTGGTAATTGTTGTAGTACGGAAACATTACAAATAAGTCCGCTTTATTCGAGCGCGCTGGTATCATATTCATTTATTCTCCAAGTCTAGCACCCACCAGCTGGCTAAACACAGCTGAATGTGATCACTTTAAAGTTTCCCTTCATTATTAATTTTTCCGTCTTCATCCAGAAACTGCTTGTGTTGTGTTTTTTTTCCCCAGTATTGTATAGTGCAGTGGTTCTCAACGTGGGGTCCGGGGACCACCGGGGGTCCTTGAGTTGGTTCCAGGGGGTCCCCAGCAAATTGATGAATCGTTAAACTTCAGCATTATTTCATTTAAGTTGACACAATTAGAGAATGCAGAAGAATGACTGTTTTGATCATAGTTTCCTTGGCTCTAATGTGGACTAAATTAGGGTCCTTGATATGAAAAAGGCTGAGAATCACTGGTATAGCGGAACATGGCAACATTTGCATATCTGAGATTGCATCACATAAGCCGTCTTCGTGTTTTGCCCTTCTTCTGCCTCATGAAATGAATTTTTAACCGTAAAGCAGTGACGTTCTTCTTCTTCTTCTTCTTCATGTTTTGCTGTTGTGCTCGCCACTTCACTATCCCGGGCTTATTGATCTCGGGAGATGAAAGACCTACCCAATTAGAAAGGAGAACCAGCTGCTGCTTTATTATTTTTTTTTATTTTTTATTTTGTTTACTGTACACGCTCTCTTAGCGGCGGGCTAGGTAGCTGTAGCTTTCACTGTAAGGCAAACACGATTACTCTCCTCGCCTCTATCATCCCGACCACACTTCACTACCCTCGCTTCTCAGCCAGCCTCTAGCCATTTACCCTGACATGGGCAATCAGCCTGAACAACAGATATTGGCAAAAAAAAAAAAACAGAAAAAAAAAAACTGTCATCCTGTGCAGCCGCTCGGCGAACACGACGCTCGCGTGGAGCATTGGGTTTGAAGATAAGCGCTCCGTATTCCGGGCCCCTTCTCTTTTTTTTTTTTTCGAGCTTCATAATTATCTTTGAGGTGTCTTTGCATCGCCGCATAATTCCGGCCTATTATCTCCGTCATTACCGGGGGGCCGCCGTACGTTCTTCATTTTGTGTCGCTTTTGGGGGAGAAAACGACACGGTGACGGAGTCCCTCGGGCCCCCGGTGACCTCTGACTCATGAATAATTGGCCAGGGGAGGTCTTGAGGGGTGTGTGTGTGTGTGTGTGTGTGTTTCGGGGAGGTCCCGCGGCAAACGGACGCCTTCCCTCGCCTTCGCCAGCAAAAAAAACCCCCAAAAAACCTGAAAGAGCTGAAAGACTATTCCTTCCCTTCTTTTTGCTCTACCTTCTCCTCTCTTTGGCACTCGATCCGACGCCTCTCTCTCTCTCTCTCTCTCCCCGCGCTTATCTTCTCTTTGCATCGCTCTCTCTTCCTCTTCCTCTCTCTCTCTTTCTCTTTCTCCTTTCAAATCATTGATTTTTCAGAGGTTCTATAAAATATTTACAATGTGTGGGCAGAGTTCTTTCTCTGGGAATTTAGAAGGGTTGGGGGGGGGGGTTTGAAAGCGAGTGGTAAAAGGAACGAGGGAGCGAGAGAGAGAGAGAGGAGGGGAAAAGCGAAGGGAGTCGAAAGAGGAGAGGAGAAGAGAGAGAGAGCCAGATAAGAGCGATGGAAGCCCACCCGAAGTCGTGCCTCGAATATCAATGCGTCGCTTTGAAAGATTATAAATAAATAAACACAGCCACTGATAAAGATCGTTATTCGCGGCTTTTGTATCGCCCGTGTTTTCCCTAAAACGTCTCAAAGTATCAATTTCCGAGCGAATTCCGCTGCTTTTCGGCCTTTGAAGGCAAACTCCTCCTCTGTTTTTTTAACTCATCTGTACCTTTCCTCTCATTCCACTTCCGGCGCCGCACTCTCTCTCTCTCTTTTTGGCGTCTGAAGTGTTGCTGCAATTTATGACATTGTCTCTCCCTCTTGCTTAGATGGGGCGCCTAATTAAATAAAGCCCTCAAGACTGTTACTGTGTAAATCGCTGAGCTCTCCGTCGATGATACGAGTCTTGAATGAAGACTCGCCTTCCCAACCGGTCTCCCCCGCTATCGAGACCAAAGCTCGCTTAGTTGGAAAAGACTGCGAGGGATTTGCCGGTCCAATTTATGGAGAACTTGATTTCCACATGTGTAGTTATGCCTCTGCTCTTTTATTCATCTCACACTGAGCAAGTCGCCATGTGGCGCCGTTATGTTGAGCAGTCTTACGCTGTCAAGTCAGCCAGAAATAGCCTGAATAAGACATGGGTTTAAAAAATGTAACTGTAAAAATGTTTTCTTTTGAACAAAAAGTGGTGGTTGTCATCTTGCATAGGTCTGAATGGCTGTGAATACAGGTTGTGAAACATTTACCTCCACCAATGAGGTTGGAAGGAGGTTGTGCTTTCACTCCTGTCTCATTGTTAGCAAGAATGTCTCAAAAAGTAACAAACTTGGCTGATATTTGTCAAGAATCAGTTGTTTCAATTTTGGTGATGACCCAGATCTGGGATTTCTGCAATTAGATGATACTTTAGGTGTAACTATTACGCTGTGTTTGTGTGCTGATGGGGAAAGACTTCTGAGTGAGCTGCTAGACAGCATTACTTTGTCATTTTGTCAGAAAATCATATAAAATCAAAATCAAATGATAAACAAACTGCTACAGAGGCTGCAGCTTTGATAGTGTTGGCAGAGTTTGACGCTGGGTGGCTTCGAGTTTTAACTCTGTGTTACTCAAAACATTGCAGCATACGTACGTCAATACGGCTTTTATTTTGAAAATCTGGACAGGAAGTTCTATGTTTTATTCTGTCTTGTTTGAATATGATAGCATGTACGTGTAATTAACTCCACCTCGTCTGATCTTCCCTCAGGTGGGCGGGACGATGTACAACACGGGCCGCCACGTCTCTCTGCGATTGGACAAGGAACACCTCGTGAACATCTCCGGCGGGCCAATGACATACAGCCATCGCCTGGAGGAGATCAGGCTACACTTCGGCAGCGAGGATGGCCAGGGCTCCGAACACCTGCTGAACGGACAGGCCTTCTCTGGAGAGGTGGGTGTGCTTGTTAGTGTGTGTAGGGCTCCACCAATATGGAATGTTAAGGCCAATACCAATATTTTTTGGATTGTGTCGATAATCAATATCTTTAAATTTGACCATTTCCATGCCAAAACGTTACAAAAAATTATAAAGATTCAGTGTTTCTCACAGAATTTTCTATAATAACATCAAAATCAAAATCCTCATTTGTCTCATAGACAACCAATGAATAAATGAATAAATATGTAATCAAACAAACTGCATCATATCCATCATATGAGAAGTGGATGACACTGGTTGATATTAAATTTTTCATAAAAGGCCAATATTGCCCCCATATATGAGCAAGCCAATGTATTGGGTTCTAGCCCTATGTGCATGTGTGTGTGTGTGTGTGTGTGTGTGTGTGTGTGTGTGTGTGTGTGTGTGTGCATGTGCGTGTCTCAGTGTACAGGTCAGTAGTGAGGCCAGATACCCTGGTATTAAACTAGGCTTAGTCTCGCTTGGCCCAACTGTCTCTCCACACTTCACTTCATTTCAGTGCTGTGACAGCAACAGGAGGGAAGAACTCCGCCGTAAGCATTTCTCTAGCCCAAATATAAAAAAATTATATCAAGGTGAAAAGGGAAATACCTGTGGCACTGATGTTTAATCGTACATTTTTTCATGATTACCGACCCAGCGAGGCTTTTGTTCAATGCAGTGTGACGTGAGATATGTAATTAAAGTAGTGGTGGGGACTCGAGTCATGTGACTTAGACTCGAGTCACAGTTTTAATTGCTTGAGACTTGACTTGATGCATGAAGAGAAGACTTGAGACTTGACTTGACTTGATGAGATCTTGTGTTTGTGTAAATGACTTAGATTGAAAGTGATGAGATTTGTTCCAGCAGACGACTGAATTGAAATTCTGTTTTCTGAATTTGTATGGAATGATTGAATTTATTGAAGTTGAAACTGATTATAGATTTAATGATTTATTGAAATGTATTGATTTGTTCTGACTTGAATTGGTGTTCTACATTTAGACTTGAGACTTGATGTTAATGACATAGACTTGACTTGATCTTGACTTGGTAATCTACATTTAGACTTGAGACCTGACATTAATGACATGGACTGGACTGAGACTTGACTTGAGACTTGTGCCTCAAGACTTGAGACTGACTTGGGACTCGAGCAAAGTTGACTTGGTCACACCTCTGAATTAAAGTTATCATCCCCTGCTCATTGGATAGCATTACAGCAAATTGGAAACTCCATAGAAAGTCCTATTAACAGACATCCTTGTCTATCTGAAACCATAAATGTGAACTGAGTTGTATCTATATAGAAACAGCTTCTTTGTTCATTTAAGGCATATCATTTGGATTTCTGGCAGCAAGTTCCCAAATAATAGGCATGTTAGTTGAAAAGTCAACTTTTCAGGAACTAAGAAAAACAGCATTGACCAACATGTTTTTTGAGGTTATCCAATGGGTTTAATAAGGCCAAGGGGCAATGGTCTGAATTGTCTCAACCCACAGCAGAGCATGTACTTCAGTTGAAGTTAAAGCTCTATGTGATAACGTTTTTGTGGTAAGATATTCACTTTTAATTGTTTGTTTCTTTTCATAATATTGATTTTTTTCAGTAACAACAAAAAAACGATGCACAGCACAACAACACATTGCAGATCTGGAGACAAGGGAAAAAGGAAAAAACAATACACATAGCACATACATACACCTACACTGAGCACAGACACACACACACGCAACATCAAGCATAGTCCTCGAAAGGCAGTCAGATTGATACGCACAAGGAATGCAAACAAACAAATACACAAAGACGACCAAAAAACGTAAAACAAAAGTTTCTCTTATTCTATAGTTTCTCTTATTCTATATGGGTAACCATTGGTCAAAATGCATAAACAAACAATCACCTTGCAGGCTTTTCCTCCCCTCCCCCGACTTCTATTCATCTTCTGGCTCAATTAAGAAATTCCCCAAGTCCCTATGTTCAATAAAATGTATAAAAGGGCCCCATATCTTTTGAAATACTTCCTGTTTATCTTTAAGTATATAGGTGATTTTCTCCAAGGGTAGGGTTAGAGATATTTCCTTAATCCATTGACTTATTCCTGGTCTATTTATGTTCTTCCATGAAAGAGCTATTAGTCGTTTTGCTTGTAACAAACAGATCTAAGAAAATTTGCTCACTTTTCTGTATACCATGCCCCTTCGGATATAGACCCAGGATGAATAATTTGGGCTCCAAGGTCAGTTTTATTGCTAAGATCTCTTCTATCATGAGTCTCACCTCTTCCCAGAACATTTGTATCTTTTCACATTGCCACATACAATGCCATAGAGTCCCTCTTGACTGCTCACACTTAATACAATAATCTGGAAAGTTGCTGTTAAATTTGTTCAATTTAACTGGGGTGATATATCTCCACATTAACCAGTTATACTGCAAAAGTTTTCAAAAGTCATAGAAACTGGTTAAAATACTTTTTCCAAGACAGTTTTTTGACAACATTATCTCTAAAGGGGAGAGAGGTGGAGTTTTTGTAATGAAACTTTGGACTTGCAAATATTTAAATAAATGCTTACTTGGGATATCATATTTATTTGACAGATTTTCAAATGACATGAAGCTTTTATCCTCTGGATTAAATAGGTCCTCAACCTTTGATATTCCTTTATTGGCCCAGATTTTGAAACCAGCATCAGTCCTGCCAGGTATAAAGCTGTCATTGCCCCATATTGGGCTGAAGCATGATATAGAATATGTTTCACCCAAACCTCGTTCAGACATTTATCATGTTCCGTACAATGGGATTAGAGGTTTGTTTTCTTAGTTTTTTTAAATTTGCTGAGTACATATACATGGGGAGAGGTACCCCAAGTGAGTGAGATTCCATCTCCATCCATTTAGGAACAACTTTGGTTGTATAATAGAACATTATAGTCCTCAGATGAGCAGCCCAGTAATACCAAAGAGGATTAGGGCACTGGAGCCCCCCTCTTTCATAGGGTAGGTATAATAGTGATAAACGGAGTCTGGGACGCCTGTTGTTCCATATAAATTTGGAAATAACTTCCTCAGTTTTAAGAATAAGTTTGATGGGGGTGGTAAAGGGAGGTTTTGAAACAAGCAAAGTAGCTTAGGTAGTACATTCATTTTTAGAGCATTAATTCTACCAATTAATGAAATTGGCAAGGGCATCCACCTATCAATTGAATTGGTTACAGAGTCCATGACAGAGGTTGTAATTCCTCCGCACTACTTCCTCTACATTAGGTACAATTTGTATGCCTAGGTATGTAAAGCAGTTTGTTATATTAAAGTTAGACACTTGGGGGATAGGGTTGTCTCTTTCTTCCGAGTTAAGTAATAGAGTTGAAGATTTTGACTGATTAATCTTATATCCACTTACTACTTTACCGAAAGTTTTAATTAGTTTTAAAATTTCGTCTATGGATTTCTCCAGGTTTTTGATAAATAGAATCACATCATCCGCATAAAGAGCGATACGATGTTCCACTTCTCCTACGATTATACCTGAAATGCCGGGATGCGCCCTTACCGCTATTTCAAAAGGCTCGATAGCGAGAATAAACAGCAGGGGCGACAACGGGCAACCTTGACAACACCCTTTGGGTTAGATACCAAGTTGTTTGTCAGTACTTCAGCCGTGGGATTAGCATAAAGCAGTTCTACCCATTTACCACTTTTAATTGCTATTAGTATTAAAGTGATGCGTTATATGTAACATCTGGGTGCTATGGAGTAGACGCTAGCGATAATGCTAGCTACCGTGGCCGCGTTAGCATTGCCGCTCTGTATTAGCGTGTGTTAGCTTTTTGGAGTAGTATTGTACAATGACACAGCGTTTTATCCCAAGCATCTTACAGTACTGTGAGTGTTTCTGTGTACAAATAGTACCTTTCTCTCTCACATACTGTACACACACACACACTCGCACATGCACACACACACACACTCCCGCTACGCCAGTTTCGAAGCGCCGAACAATTAGCGGCGGCGGCGGCTGATTGTTCAACAAAGTCATGAGTCACTCACGCCGCTGCATTCCATAATGTGAATAACCAATTTGGTGTGGCAACAAAATAATTGCGGTTTTGACAGGCAAATTTATTATAATTAATGATAATCACTTATCCTCCCTCAGAGTCTGAGAGCTGATATTCAGATCATAATAAAAAACGAGTGTGTGCCGCATTCGTCAAGGGGAGGCGGGTGGGGGGGTGGAGAGTGCTGTGACCCCGAGCCGGAGAGGTCGCCCCACCCCCACCCCTAACTCCTCCCCACACACACACACACACACACACACACACACTTCTGCTTGGTTTTTTGATGTTTTCAACGGGGTAGCGTTGTGTTTTAGGAGTCGTTCAGAACCCAGGAGAGAGAATCTGGAGCGATTCGCGCTTTGCCGCCATGATCTGAAATATGATGTTATGTTGCTGCCAGGTGGGGGGGGGGGGGGGGGGGTTGAAGGCGTGGGGGTCATACTCTGAATCAGTTTCAAATCATCAGTTATCAGTCGGTGGGTTTTTCGGCAGTGCTGCTCAAACAGACTGATGGATGTAAAGCCGCCAAAACCGCTGAGAAAACAGACAAGGCCAGGAGATGCTTTTTTTTTTTTTTTTTTACATCTTGTTCCCTTTTGGCATGTTCTCCTCACTCACTTAGATAACTGTTTCTCAGGAAGATGGCAACAAAAAAAACAACCTCACCACTCACCACCCCACCCCCACCCCCCATCCCAGTCTTTCTCAGAGCCAGAGCCATGACTTCAAGGTTTCGCTAAGACGTTTCAAAATTGAAAATGCAGAAAATGCTCTCTCTCTCTCTCTCTCCCTCCCTCTCTCTCTCCCTCTCTCTCTCCCTTTCTCCCTCTCTCTCCCTCTCTCTCTCACTCCCTCTCGCCCCCATCTGTAAATGAGTGGTGGCTGTGCATGTCCTTGAAACAAGAACAAAGAGAAAAATATTAAAACTTAAAAAGCAAAACATCCCTCTGAAATGGCAGCCTGTGGGAGGATATGGACGGGAGGGGTGGGTGTGTGTGTGTGTGTGTTCATGTGTGGGGAGTGTGTGTGTGTGTCTGTGTGTGTGTGTGTGTGTGTGTGTGTGGGGAGGGGGTGCATTAACACTCCAAAGCATTCATCTTCAAATCAGCCTTCTCCATCTTCTAACTCATCTTGCTTTTTTTTTTTTTCCTTCCTGCCTTCCATTTTGCATTTATATGTGTGTGTGTGTGTGTGTGTGTGTGTGTGTGTGTGTGTGTGTGTGTGTGTGTGTGTACATGCATGCACACTTTGTGTCCACCTGGGTACCTTCCCACATGATTGCATGGTGTGTGTGTGTGTGTGTTACATAAATGCATGCTTGTCTATGCACCCACCAGTCTGTTTTCCCACCTGAATCCATGGTGTGCACGCCTATGTGTGTGTGTGTGTGTGTGTGTGTGTGTGTGTGTGTGTGTGTGTGTGTGTGTGTGTGTGTGTGAGACTGATGTTGTGTGTGTTGGCTAGCTGCTGCCATTCAAGGCATTCCAACACCTTGGGGTTAATTTATGCGGGGTGTGTGGTGTTCAGCTCTGCTCCCCTGGAGCTGATTCACAGCCCAATCTGAAAATGAAACACCTTGGTCTTTTAATAAGTGCTAAAATATTCCAAATATTATTCCTCCGCTAGGTTGGCTCGTGTTTTTTACATAATCAAAGAACAGCCAGCCAAGAACACCCTGCCATCCTATTTTCTCTGGGTAAAAAAAAAAGGCTTGAGGTTAGAATAATGCCACAACAGTTTTCTACAATTTAAATGTTCAGAAAGCAGGAACATTAGGGTTTTACCTGACAATCTTAATTTGATCTAGTGTTGACTAGGGTTTGACTGATATGGGATTTTTGAAGGCTGATACTGATGCTGATCACTGTAAAAAATGCTGGTTTCAATAAATTTCACTTGATTCATGCCAGTATGACTTCTTTCAAGAAATCATCACAAGAAACTCCAATCTCCAAGACAATTTCACTTTTACCAAGTAAATGTCCTGAAACAAGTTACATTATACTGAAAAAAAAAAAGTTAAATTTGTTGAAAGCAGTAAAATTATCTGCCAGTGCAGTAAGATGATTTCACAAAAATTATTTCACAGTCTGTCAGTTTTTGCAGTGATCATTTTGGACTGAAGCCGACGATAGACGATATTTCGTGCCAATATTCAAAATCTTTCAATTTGACCAAAAAATTATAAATATTCAGTGTTTTCCGCAGAATCTTATGCTTTTCAGGGTGTAAAAGCCTCATCATGGGACACTAAAACTCTCCATTGAAACCCAGACTAATGGGTTACCATGCTACCATATCGTACTAATTTTCTACTTTCCATTGACATCTATCTATAGTTTGGAAAATCTTTTTACTTAACACACAAACACAGTTAAGCTGCTTTCCCCTTCACCTGAGAAGTGGAACGAAATTAGCGATTGATCCCTCCGACCCGATCGCACACGATTCCCTTATTTAGCGAGCCTCCATTATTTACGTGATCTGACGAAATCGCATCACGACGGACACAAAAAAAAAACGTAAACGGCAACGATTAAGATTGCGCGTTCCGCATAATACGAACGTTAAGAAGATTAAGCGAGGATTACACCTAATAAAATTCAGCTGAGAGTTAGCCCTTTACCAACCGGAGCCGTTCCATGAGGAGACACTAATGCTCGTTGGTGAAGAGAAGATATTATAGTTATATTTAATACAAATCTCGTCAAGCGTCGGAGAAGGATTCACTATAGGCAGCCGTTCCAAGCACTTTAAATCCCCCCTCCCCCCCAGTCAATCACCTCCCGTCTCACTCTTTTCACAGGCGGTCACACACGCGGAAAATCACATTTGGGCTAATATCGCCGCGGCAGATTATCGCGGTGCGCGGCTTTTGATGGGGTAGGCTTGTTTCTGTTTCTTTTTTTTTTTTCTTTTTTTTTTTTTCTTTCCATCTTCTAATTATCAGTAATCGCAGTTAAACGACACATTTTCGCCCACGTCTGCCACGGCGGCGTCCTCATTGAGGTGGGATCTCGTCATTAAAATCACATCAGAACATCGCTGCACGGCTTGTTAGGGGGAAACAGAGGCGCGCCAAAATAAATGGGGGGGGGGGGGGGGGGGCAACCGACACTGAGAGGCAGAGAGGGAATTATGCATCGAAACTGGCAGAGCGACCGGTTTTCGTGATTATGTTCAATTACCAACAGAG